>NW_027649854.1:617500-619058 GCF_965287045.1 Carcharhinus amblyrhynchos | reverse complement strand
ACCCTAACCCTAACCCTAACCTAACCCTAACCCTAACCCTAACCCTAAACCCTAACCCTAACCCTAACCACCTAACCCTAACCCTAACCCTAACCCTAACCCTAACCCTAACCCTAACCCTAACCCTAACCTAACCCTAACCCTAACCCTAACCCCTAACCCTAACCCTAACCCTAACCCTAACCCTAACCCTAACCCTAACCCTAACCCTAACCCTAACCCTAACCCTAACCCTACCCTACCCTAACCCTAACCCTAACCCTAACCCTAACCTAACCCTAACCCTAACCCTAACCCTAACCCTAACCCTAACCCTAACCTAACCCTAACCCTAACCCTAACCCTAACCCTAACCCTAACCCTAACCCTAACCCTAACCCTAACCCTAACCCTAACCCTAACCCTAACCCTAACCCTAACCACCTAACCCTAACCCTAACCCTAACCCTAACCCTAACCCTAACCCTAACCCTAACCCTAACCCTAACCCTAACCCTAACCCTAACCCTAACCCTAACCCTAACCCTAACCCTAACCTAACCCTAACCCTAACCCTAACCCTAACCCTAACCCTAACCCTAACCCTAACCTAACCCTAACCCTAACCCTAACCTAACCTAACCCTAACCCTAACCCTAACCCTAACCCTAACCCTAACCCTAACCCTAACCCTAACCCTAACCCTAACCCTAACCCTAACCTAACCCTAACCCTAACCCTAACCCTAACCCTAACCCTAACCCTAACCCTACACCCTAACCCTAACCCTAACCCTAACCCTAACCCTAACCCTAACCCTAACCCTAACCCTAACCCTAACCCTAACCCTAACCCTAACCCTAACCCTAACCCTACCAACCTAACCCTAACCCTAACCCTAACCCCCTAACCCTAACCCTAACCCTAACCCTAACCCTAACCCTAACCCTAACCCTAACCCTAACCCTAACCCTAACCTAACCCTAACCCTAACCCTAACCCTAACCCTAACCCTAACCTAACCCTAACCCTAACCCTAACCCTAACCCTAACCCTAAACTAACCCTAACCCTAACCCTAACCCTAACCCTAACCTAACCCTAACCCTAACCCTAACCCTAACCCTAACCCTAACCCTAACCCTAACCCTAACCCTAACCCTAACCCTAACCCTAACCCTAACCCTAACCCTAACCCTAACCCTAACCCTAACCTAACCCTAACCCTAACCCTAACCCTAACCCTAACCCTAACCCTAACCCTAACCCTAACCCTAACCCTAACCCTAACCCTAACCCTAACCCTAACCCTAACCCTAACCCTAACCCTAACCCTAACCCTAACCCTAACCCTAACCCTAACCCTAACCCTAACCCTAACCCTAACCCTAACCCTAACCCTAACCCTAACCCTAACCCTAACCCTAACCCTAACCCTAACCCTAACCCTAACCCTAACCCTAACCCTAACCCTAACCCTAACCCTAACCCTAACCCTAACCCTAACCCTAACCCTAACCCTAACCCTAACCCTAACCCTAACCCTAACCCTAACCCTAACCCTAACCCTAACCCTAACC